>NC_140949.1:10035000-10042500 GCF_014529385.1 Adiantum capillus-veneris
TAGTATTTCAATGCAACAAATGCATGCACACAAGGGTGGTGCTGAAACTAGCATGGGTGGTGCTCACACTAGCATGTGTGGTGCTCAAAAGGAAGAATGTGCTTGTGCCAATGTAAAGCAAGCGGCATCAACACTAGTGTAGGTAGAGTTTGGCAATGCTTGTTGTCATATGAGCTATGCATCCTAGAGGCTCTTCAATCTTCATGCTAGAGGTGATGGCACATGAAATAACCTAGAGGCTCTTCAATCTTCATGCTAGAGGTGATGGCAATGCTTGTTGTCATATGAGCTATGCATCCTAGAGGCTCTTCAATCTTCATGCTAGAGGTGATGGCACATGAAATAACCTAAAGTAGGAAGGCACAATTTTGACATAGTACCAGAGATGTGAGATGGGAACCGATAGACACAATTTTGTCAAATGAGGTTGGCTCACCCATGATACGGTTAATCTGCAGAGAAGCTTAAGCATCACATGGTGTGGATGAGGCGGGAAAGTTTGGCAGGAGCTTGAAGGGTAGTCATAGCATGGCAGAGGTGTAGACATCTAATAAATGAGATAATGGGGGAAGGTTTTCCCAAGGAAGAGATGTCAGGTGGCTGCACCTCCCACCCCTTGGAAACCTTCCCTCACCTCACCAAATGTGCAGCCGATAGGAATGGGCCAAGCTAATAGCGTTGAGCCATTGGAAATAAAGCGCCAGGGGTGAATTGAAGGGATCCCTAAAAAAAACCAAGCCTGGAGTGGCACTTTATGGCTCTCCACTACCAAGAAGCCACCCACCATTCACTATCCCCCCCCCCCCCCCCCCCTTTGCACTCTCTTTGGTTGTACATCGGTTCAGCCTTGCCCCCCCCCCCCCCCCCTTTTCACTCTCTTTGGTTGTACATCGGTTCAGCCTTGCCCCCCCCTCCCCCCCCTTTGCACTCTCTTTGGTTGTACATCGGTTCAGCCTTGCCCCCCCCCCCCCCCCCCCCCCCCCCCTTCCTTTGCACTCTCTTTGGTTGTACATCGGTTCAGCCTTGCCTCCTTATCGCATTCCGCCTTGCTACCTTACTCATCCTCTTGCTTTATTTATATGCAAGTACTTTTCTTAGCCTACTCCTCCTCTTGTTGAGTTATCTTCCCTGTTCGGCCTACTCCAACTCCACCACTACTCGCTCCAGTGCAGCCTCCTCTTGTTGTGTAGTGTTGTTGCCCGCAAGTCTTACCGAGGAGCGAGCGAATATTTTCGAGCATTCCAGAAATCAAGCAATGAAAGAGAGAGAGAGAGAGAGAGAGAGAGAGAGAGAGAGAGAGAGAGAGAGAGAGAGAGAGAGAGAGAGAGAGAGAGAGAGAGAGAGAGAGAGAGACTCATCTACATCTCTCTCCTTACAGAGAAGTATTCATGTAAAGGGCCATATAAGTCTCCCAATTGATGTATTAAGACTAGGTAGTATAAAGGGCGAACCAATTGATCATTTTTCTCCTTGTGAATTGTCTCAAGTATCTTGATATGCTCAAGTATGTGTAGTGCCCACATGGCTGAGAAGGATAGACTTTTAATCTTTGTAGTTATGGTCAAAATTCCGCACACGATACTAGATTTCCTAAACAAATTCTCCGCATAATATTAGTGCACCCGTTGCAAACTCTAATGATGGTTTGTATAATCTCTTTGAAGATCTCTTAATTTTTCCCTTAGCAATTGCTTGTGTAAAGTGCAGCAGAAGATGGTTTAGAGAGAGAGAGAGAGAGAGAGAGAGAGATTTTATTATCGTCCTCGGAGGTCAAATATGACCTATGGGACCAAAGTTACATGTGATGTAGTATGTGTATGGCTGATGAGTGACTCTCGATGCTCCAAAATTGTAGTGATGAGAGTCGCAATGGAGAGCCCACACTTTGGCTGGGAGAGGAAAGTGTGTAGGTCTAAGTTATGGCTGAAAATGTGAGAGAAGCAAGTTCGGATGTGATCAAAAGCTGAGCACTCTAGTAGTGTGTGGTACTCAGGCTCTCGAACTTGCAGTGAGCATAATGTGCACAATCGATTTGACTCTTCTCCATTGCCCCAACGCCCTATCTCGCATCAAAGGAAATGGGAGCTAAGCCGAATTGCTGCGATAGTGCGTATCGCGGACAAGGGAATAGGCTCAAGCATGTAAGTGTGAGTACGGTTTCCTCTCTCAGCGAAGAACATGGTTTTGTAGTTGGGGGCAATATAGGTGGTGTAATGTATGAAGCGTGACCCACCGGATTTCTCCCAAGCCGTAATACATTGGCGTTGTAAAAAGCTTCATTCACTTGAGAGTCAATTGAAGCATCATGTAGCAAGTGTAATGCATCCCATCTCCCAAACCACTTCTTTATGTCTTGCATCCATCCCGTGCTCAAGATCTTGCTTTTATGCGTCTTTTGAACTTTTTTGCTTGCTTCCCATGCAATTGTAGGAAGTCGATGTGAGGGGTTTTGACGCATCTTTATCATGTACTCCACAACCCTTTCCATGCCCATAACCTCAATTGGAAGAGATCCCGACTCAAGAAGTAGGAGCATATATGGTGTTTGTGTCTTAACTTGGAGAAAGTTTGTAAGAAAACGCTTTTGGACATTCTCAAACTCTTTCCAAGTAGACTTTGAGATGCTCCCGCCCCACACTTCAACTCCATAAAGAAGAACCGGTGTCACCAATGCATCAAAAAGATACTTCTTGAGAACCCAACACTTGATGTTTCCCGCATTACACATGTTCTCAAATGTATAATATGCTCTCTTTCCCGCTTCCAAACGACACATAGCACATTCATGCCACTTGTGATTGGATGGAACCTCAAGGCCAAGGTACTTAAAGCTCTCAACAACTTCAAGTGTCTCGTTGTTGTACACAATGCATGGCTTCTCCTTATGGTTGGTTTTCACAAGCATAACCTTTGTTTTGGATTCATTTACAATCAGCCCACTATGCAAGCAAAAGTTCTCAAGGACAACCATAAGCTTTTGTGCATCTTCTAAAGTGTGTGCTAGAAGCACTACATCATCCGCATACAACAAAAGCATGATTACCGCATTGCAAATAGTGACCTCTTCAATGCCTTCTTCTTGTATAAAGTCAAGTACCATTTGTTCCAATTGATCGATGCATAGACCAAAGAGAGTTGGTGACAATAGACATCCTTGTTTAACCCCAATAGTGCTTACAAAATTTTTTGAAATTTCTCTTCCCATGCGTAATTGACATCACTTTCTCATAGATTCGAGAAACCGCAAGCATAAACTCACTTGGCACTTGGAGTTCTTCTATCCTTCTCCACAAATTGTTACGTGGAATCATATCAAAGGATTTCTTAAAGTCCACAAAACAACAATACAGTCGCTTGCCTTTCAACCGACTTTCCTCCATGAGAACACGAAGAGTGACAAGATGATCAATGGTGCTATGACATCGACGAAAACCCGCTTGTCCCTTTGCACGCTTGTCATTCTCTTCAGCCCAATCACTCAATTTCATCTCCATTATGCACCCAAACAACTTTGCCATAAGAGACCCAATCATTATAGTCCGGTAGTTGCTTACAGTCTTTACATCCCCTCCTTTATGCAAAGGCTTAACCCAATTAGTACTCCAATCATAAGGCATACCATGTTGAAGTGCAAGGTTGAAAATATCACACATCCACTCATGGGTAAAATCTCCCGTCCATTTGATCATCTCCGGCTTGATACCTTGTAGATCTCCCGCTTTGCGAGTGGCCAACTTTTCAAGCCCACCGCATACATCCTCAATAGTAAAAAAAGACGACATACATGGGAGTGAACCATAAAATGGCATTTTTTCAGTATTTGCTTGCTCATATAATTGCCTACAATGTGTGTACATATCCACTAGACTCAAGTTACCAAAATTCTCAACCCGCTTGCCTCTCAAGTTTCTCCAAAATCTTCCACATGCATGTGCCTTTTCTTGGACTTGAAATTCTTGTTGCTTTACTTCCCATCTTCTTCTTTTCTTTTGAATCAATGCCTTGTATGTATGCAAATGACTTTGATAGTTGTCTTTGTCCATAGTTGCATCAAGCTTTATCAAGGACTTTCGAGCATCTTGACATTCTTTATCAAACCACCTTTTGTGTGATCTATCTTTGTTGATACCATGGAGATGCTTTATGGAAAAGCATTCTTCCGCACAAGAACAAATAGCTTTCTTGAAAGCTTCCCATTTAGTTTCCAATGGTGCATCACATTGAAGCTTTGTCATCCATAATTTTTGCTCAACCATTTCAATGTACATTGGTGCCCGTTTGAAATCCATACATAGTGATAACTTCTCTTTCCTTTGGCTGAGATTATCATGCTTAGTTGCTTCTCCACATGAAAGGTCAATACATAAGGTGCGATGGTCGGATTCCGGGGTCCATTGACCAAACATAAAACTCTTTATGCGATACATGATGGCTTCAGAGAGTAGCATATAGTCAATCACACTATCCCCATTATGTCTCCTACATGTAAATCCATTGGTTCCACTCCACAAAGATACACCATTGGCAATGAGCATACCCGTGCTATTACACATGTGTAAAAGTAACTTTCCATAGTGATCCGGCTCTTTCTCATCCATTGAAGTACGATCATACAAGTGAACTTCCTCCAACTCCCTTGAAATGTATGGTATATCAAATTGTTGAGTATCATGTTGCAATGTTTTTGTGCGAGCATTCATATCCCCAAATACAATAACATCACCTTCACCTTTGAAATAAGCAATGTCCTCTTCCAAATCAGAAAATGGTTGATCTCTATCCATGCAAGCATAAAAGGGAGAATCATGATGAGGAATGTAGCAACCGGCTACAAAAATGGGTGCTCTTTTTGGTGTCATAATTTTCAGCCATACATAACGTTTGTACTTGTCATCTTTCACAATTGATACAAAATCTTCCAATCCTTTCTTAACCATACATGCTAACCCTCCTTGTCCTCTTCATTGCTTGAGATTCTTTGACCACATCAATGAATGTACATTGTAATCCTCCAAGCCGTTAATCCTTTGTGTATCATGCTCCCAAGTTTCAACAAGAAGTACATTAACATCGGCTTTGCTTGTTAGTTCATCAATGCCAACCCCCGCATTCCATGGGTATCCATTACAATTCCAAAAGCATATTTTCAATTGTAACTCGGTCTCATAGGTCACGCATCCCTATTTGCTTGAGAGACTTGCCTCCTCCTTAGGCACATTTTCTTCATGAGAGATCTCCTTGTTTTTATTATTCTTTTCCTCATATGCCTTGCGACGCATATTTTGTTGCTTAATAGTGCGGTCTTCACATACAAAACATTTTGTATCCCTCAAATAGATCCAACTATTATCAAGGATAATCTTTCACTTGGTCTCATCCGGCATGGTGCATTTAATTGGCCGTTCTCCAGAGAGAGAGAGAGAGAGAGAGAGAGAGAGAGAGAGAGAGAGAGAGAGAGAGAGAGAGAGAGAGAGAGAGAGAGAGAATTCTTGTAGAATGTTTTCCAATGAACAAGCATAACATGAAATGACCCACAATCATAACCCACAATGATGGTTTGTATAATCTCTTTGAAGCTCTTATGATTTTCCCCTTAGCAATTGCTTGTGCAAAGTGCAACAAAAGATGGTTTAATGAATGAGAGAGAGAGAGAGAGAGAGAGAGAGAGAGAGAGAGAGAGAATTTTTGTAGAATAATTTCCAATGAACAAGCATAACATGAAGTGACCCACAAGCATAACCCACAAGCACTACATGAAGTGACCTTGCCCCCAAAATTCCAAATGGTTTCTTACTTCACAAAGTGATACATTGCACAGTTTTTAGTGATCAGACCCGAGCCATGCACACGGCTCACTAACCCTGTCTCATTTCACCACTTCCTAGTGACACAACCACCTACAAGCATCCATACATGCAAAAATGTCATTGTGTAGAAATTGTCCATATATACAACGCACAATCTTGTTTCGCACAATAAGTCCCTCGACACCCTATCACTGAAGATCAGTATTATAGAAGCTACATACATGGACACAAGTGCTGGCAAGGATGCACCCGAGCTGTGTAAGGCACTCTTCCTACCCCCAATAGCTATTCTTTACATTGCTTCAACTCACCTTCCTATCGGCTTCTCATCAAGATACTCTAGCTACTGCAATACTCAATTACATTCACAACAAACTTGTTTTTAGTTTGCCTCAAGTACTACTCATCTTCACCCTCAATCTACCTCAGAGCATTACCATGTAGAATGGGTCTCACCAACAACAAATTAAGTCTTGATTGTAATTTTAATACAGTCTTGCAGCCTAAGTTGAGAAGAACCGAGTGAAACGTCAAAGTTCAAAGCAGTCCTAGCATGATTATATACGTATAACGCACTTGAAGGGTTTGCAACTTTGTAGTGGATGCGCATCATGACTCCTTGCCTGTTTAAAATTGACAAAAGCACCTAGTTACACGCACTGCTCCATGTCACAAGAAACTTTAAAGACTTCCAATGACCATTCCCACTTGTGAATAAATTTTGCATCGAACAAAATTCTCTAGCAGCCCCAAAAATCTACAGCAAATAAACCTGCAGCATCGCAACTCTAAGCAAGCCCAAAATCTGCAACGATTAAACAAATAAACATGCAACAACACATATAAACCTGCAACTCTAAGTGAATAAACTTACAGCATCTCCAAAATCTGTAGCTCAACCCTCATAAAAGTGCAATGCATTAAAATCTCTATAGCATTGTGCATGTCCAGGGGTTGTCTGATCGTCTGTAAATGTGTAAAAATAACTTTGTCTAGGATATTATTGGCTTGGAACACATCTAGATTCACTTTGATCATGTTCATAGAGTGCAAGTATGGCCACTCTATAATTTAAATTAAAGCTTCTCGCTCTGTTTACCAATCGCTCAAATATTCTTTCTCAAATTTTGGGATTCCTCTTGCCCTCCAACAAGCGGTGGTGAACGGGCTACTCCTCCTCCATTAGTTCCAGCTTCATCGCCTCCTCCTCCTATTGGAGCGTTGTTGCTGCCCACCAACATAGAGATAAAGAGAGAGCGAAATAGACAAAGATTGTATAAGTGCTTAAACATTCTCTTGGGCACGTAGTTATTTTACTAGCGATGTGTGAAGGATTTTAGAGAGAGAGAGAGAGAGAGAGAGAGAGAGAGAGAGAGAGAGAGAGAGAGAGAGAGAGAAGAAGAAGAAGAAGAAATAGATTACCCTCATAAAGAATTAGAGAGAGAGAGAGAGAAGAAGAAGAAGAAGAAGAAATAGATTACCCTCATAGAGAGAGAGAGAGAGAGAGAGAGAGAGAGAGAGAGAGAGAGAAGAGAGAGAGAGATTCTTCATGAAGCTCATCTATTTCTTCTTCTTCTTCTTCTTCTCCTCTCTCTCTCTCTCTCTCTCTCTCTCTCTCTCGATATTAGTTTTGATTTGCATACTTTCAGTTCAAGATTATTTCCATTGATACTAGGCCATTGTATTTGGCCAT